>NC_058405.1:21602666-21625730 GCF_002201575.2 Neomonachus schauinslandi | reverse complement strand
GGTTAAGCGACTGCCTTCGGCTCAGGTCATGATCCTGGAGTCCCGGGGTCGAGTCCCACATCAGGCTCCCGGCTCAGCAGGGAGTCTGCTTCTCCCTCTGACCCTCCTCCCTCTCATGCTCTCTGTCTCTCATTCTCTCTCTCAAATAAATAAATAAAATCTTTAAAAAAAAAAACTCACAAAGTGAACACGGGATAACGGTGGATGTTTTTAAAAATATTATGACATTTTGTATGTTGTTTCCACTGTCATCATTTAGTATTAACAATTCTTGATTCTTTCAACTACATTGCCAAATATAAAAAGTGAACTGCAAATACTAATTTTGGTTGTCAAACCTAAAAAATCCTCATGTGTAAACTAATGTTCTATTTTAGCTGTGCATTCAAAACCAAAATGAAATGATGTTTTCCTTCACCGTGCAAAAGCTTTTTATTTGATGAAGTCCCAATAGTTTATCTTTGCTTTTATTTCCTTTGCCTTAGTAGAAATATCTAGAAAATTATGTTGCTATGGTTGATGTCAAAGAAATTACTGCCTATGTTTTCTTCTAGGATTTTTATGGTTTCAGGTCTCCCGTTTAGGTCTTTAATCCATTTTCAGTTTATTTTCCTTTATGGTGTTAGAAAGTGGCCCAGTTCCATTCTTTTGCAGGTAGCTATCCAGTTTCCTAGCACCATTTATTGAAGAGAATGTCTTTTCCCCATTGTATATTCTTGCTTCCTTTGTCATAGATTAATTAACATGGGTTTATTTCTGGGCTCTCTATTCTATTCCATTCATATATGTGCCTATTTTTGTGCCATTATCATACTTTTTTGATTACTACAGGTTTGTAATATGTCTTGAAATCTGGAATTGGGATATCTCCAGCTTTGTTCTTCTTTCTCAAGATTGTTATTCAGGGTCTTTTGTGGTTCCATACAAATTTTAGGATTATTTTTTCTAGTTCTGTGAAAAATGCTGTTGATATTTCGATAGGGATTGCATTACATCTGTAAATGGCTTTGGATAGTATAGAGACCATCAACAAAACCAAAAGACCACTTACCAAACGGGAGAAGATATTTGAAAATGATATATCCAATAAAAGATTAATATCCAAAATATAAAAAGAACTTATACAACTCAAGACCAAAAGACCAATCTGATGAAAAAATGGACAGAGGAATTAATAAACATTTTTCCCAAAGAAGATGTACAGATGGCCAACAGATACATGAAAAGAAGCTCAACATCATTCATCATCATGGAAGTGCAGTCAAAACCAAAATGAGGTATCACCTCACACCTGTCAGAATGGCTAAAATTAAACAACAATGAAAACTGGAAAATAAAACAAAAGAAAACAGGAAATAACAAGTGTTGGTGAGAATGTGGAGAAAAAGGAACTCTCACGCACTGTTGGGAATATAAATTGGTACAACCATTGTGGAAATTAGTATAAAGGTTCCTCAAAAAAATAAAAATAGAAGCACCATATATCAACAATTCTAATATTTGGATATTTACCCAAAGAAAATAAAAACACTAATTCAAAAAGGTATATGAGCCTCTATGTTTATTGCAGCATTATTTACAATAGCCAACATATGGAAGCAACTTAAGTGTCCATCAACAGATGAATGGATAAAGAAGATGTGGTTTATATACAACAGTGGAATATTACAGAACCATAAAAAAAGATGAGATCTTGCCATTTGTGACAACAGAGATAGATCTAGAAGGTAATATGTTAAGCGGAATAAATCAAACTGAGAAAGACAAACACTATATGATTTCACTCATACGTGGAATCTAAAACACCAAACAAATAAACAAGCAAACAAACATAAAGCAGAGTCAGACCTATAAACACAGAGAACAAACTGAAGGTTGCCAGAGGAAAGAGGGGTGGACAAAATAGGGGAAAGGGTGTGGGAAATGCAGGATTCCAGTTATGAAATGAATAGGTCATGGGGATAAAAGGCACAGCATAGGGAATATAATAAATGTTATTATAAGACCATTGTGTAGTGACAGATGGTAGCTACACTTGCAGTGAGCATAGCATAATGTATAGAGATGTTGAGTCACTACGGTGGACACTTGAAACTAATGTAATATTGTATGTCAACTATACTCAAAAACTTTTTTTAAAAAACACCAAAACAAAATAAAAGGAATACACCAGGGATAGTGGAAAAATAATCAATTTATATACAGAAGAAATCAAAGTAAAATGATGATCCGAATTATAGAGTGTTTTGAGGTTACAGGAAGTTCTTTAAAATACTGTCCATGGAAGTGCATGTTGGTGCAATCTTTCTGGAAAACCAACTGGCATTTTATTTCCAAAAATTGACAAATACACCTGAAACTAACATAACCCTGTATGTTAACTGGACTGGAATTAAAATTTAAAAATTAATAAAAAATAAATTATAAAAAATAAAAATTAAAAAAATTAAAAAACTGACAAAATATTCATCCTTTTTCTCCAGATCATTTAAATTCTCAAAATTTACTGTAAGGGAATAATTAGGATTATATTCAAATTTTAATGAATGTTGATGTACTTCCCAGAATTATGCATAATAACAGAGGAGAACTAATATAAATGATGAAAAGTAGGTAAATATTTGAATAAATGATATAACAATTATATAAATGACTATCAGGTAAACATTATATTTCAAATAATATTTAATGACACAGCAAAACATAATGATAGGGGAAAAGATGTTTTACAGTGACATTTTGAAAATTAATATTTCTAATACATACATCCATTATACATATAAATGAGCTTCCATGTCTATTTCTGTAGAATAGGATCATGAATAAGTTCAATTTTCTTTATGTTTTCCATATTTTCCAAATTTATATAATGGCATGTATTACTGCTAGATATAGTCAACACGTGGTGATTTCTAGATCACTTTTACACGATCACATGATCATGAGCTGGTTGTAGTACTCATAGGAATGACTCCAAGATGCAAGTAACTGGAAATACCAATCAAAGTTCACCAACTTCAGGACAAATATCTAAGAAACCTAAGTCCTAATCCATATTCTGTAGTGTTGGTCTTATTAAAGGAAATGCAAGATGTTCTTCTGATTATTACCTTGTTACAATTTCTTATTTTTCACCATCCAATAACCTCAAACCTTGAACAAATCACCCTGTTGAATATTTAATCACCTATATGTTCATGCACTGTTCCTTATGTGAGGCAAACAAATTCAGGATTATTATTATTAATTATTATTATTATTATTGTTATTATTATTAATTAATCCACTATTAAACTTGACAGATCTTGGACTTCCTACAACATCTCAAAGCAAACTTTTGATTTATTCTGGTTCTATTCAAAACATTTGATTTATTCTGGTGTCATTCGAAAGGAGAGCACTTAGTTTAAGTAACATAGATTGAAAAGGGGGCCCAACGTGCCACCAGAATAATTACAATTTGGTCATGTTTTTATAAGGATAGAGTAAAGTGAGTGTTAAAATCAATTTGAGGTAGGATCATTAAACCTAAAATTGGAACTCAAAGTGAGGTAAAAGTTGATACATTTTGAGATATTAGAAATATGATTAAATAGGAAGCCAGCTCTATTAGTTTGGATTCATTCCTGGAATGACATTTTTCAGTGTCATAGTAATATAAATCTTTCTATTATAATCACTTTCAGGGTCGTGACAAAGAGGCAAAGAGAGTGTAACATAATGAAATATACATGTGTATGGGTGTATACACACACATATCTTAGGTATTATTGTATCATTCTGGATAGTACTGTATTATTCTGGATAATATTGTATTGTTCTGGGTAACATGACTAATAATTATTGTATTATTCTGTCTGGATAATATGCATTATACTGAATAACATATGTAGAAATTTTTTTTTTTTTATAAGAAAGACATATTGACAGGGTGCCTGGGTGGCGGAGTCTGTTAAATGTCCGGCTCTTGGTTTTTGCTCAGGTCCTCATCTCGAAGGTCCTGAGATTGAGCCCCGCCATCAGGCTCGGCACTCAGTGTGGAGTCTGCTTAAGACTCTTTCTCTCTGTCCCTCTCCACCACCACCACCCACCCCCGTGCACCATCTCTCTCTCAAATAAATAAATCTTAAAAAAAAAAAAAGACACATTGACTGTAATTGCTAGTAACCAGACTTTCCTTATATTTGACAGTATAAAATAACATGGGGGTTCTTATTTTTAGTTAGGTAAAAGTTGATAATACAAGATAAAATCTCATCAACATTGTGCTGATTATAATTAAAACATTATAGACAAGTGCTTTATATTTACTTCTTTTTGTAAGGGGTAAATATGTGTTTGTGCATTTGTGTGTGTATTTGTATGTGTGTGTGTATGTAACACAACTGAGGGATAGGACTCTAAATTACACCCAGTAATTCATTTACAGTTGCTATTATGGCTGAATGCCTGTATCCTTCCACTCTCCAAACTCTTATGTTGAAAACTAATCCCTGAAGCAATGGTATTTGGAGGTGGGCCTTTGGGAAGTGATTAGGTCATGAGGGTGGAGCCCTCACAATAGAGTTTGTGTCCTTATAAGAGGCTGAAGAGACCAGAGTTCTCTGCTTCTACCATGTGAGGGCACAACTAAAAGGGGGCTATGAACCAGGAAGCAGGCCCTCACCAGACAACGAATCTGCCAGCACCTTGTTCTTGGACTTCTCAGCCCCCACAACTGTGAGAAATTAATTTCTGTTGTTTATAATCCCCCTAGTCTGTGGTATTTGACACAACAGCCCAAGTGGACTAAAATGGTTGCTCATTATAATAGTCATTCTCAAAGATGGAGACAGCATATGAAATTGTATCAAAATCTCCAAAGGGGAAGAGAATTCAATTTGGAAACACAAAAATATTGAAGATCATTTTGATAGATCATATATAAATGTATTCTGTTGCCCCTGGAGAATGGTGTTTTAAATAGGAAATCTGAACTCCTGAGAAAGAAGAAAACAGTATTTTTTTAGACTGATATTTAATATATGGATGTATTTTAAATACACATACAAATATAAAACAATAAAATTATATTTTGAAATAATTCACTCGTTACATCTAATGTAAGTAAAAATATTTAGCATTTTTATAATTTTTACTGTGATTATATATGTATATACATGTATGTATGTGTATATGTACATATAAGATATACATACATTGATACAGACACCCACAGTCATACAATGAGAGACAAAGGCAGAGAGTCAGAAGGCAGAGATTGAGGGGAAAAGATACAGATGAAAACAGAAAAAAAAAATGTGCCCTTGTGTGAATAAATAAGAAGAAAAGACCCTTTTATTTATTCTTCCATATCCATATATTCATTCATTCACTCACTTATTCACTGTTAGTTTATTATTAATTTTATGGTCAGTGATGATTTAGGCTTTGTAGATATAATGATGAATAAAATTTTATTCTTGTGATCAATACACCAATTATAATTCTGAAAATCAGTATGCAAATTAAAATTTCAAATATTGGCTAATGCTTTAAATTATACAAATAAGCGTAATATGTCATAAATTTCAGTATTTAAGTATTATTTGGGATTATTAACTTGTATATAATATTCTACATATACATATGTAGGCAAATATATCTGAAGTTCAACAGAATTTCTTATCTGTTTTGTCAATTCTGATTGTCATATTTTTCTTAAGTTTACATATAGTTAGGACTTTCATATGTATTTTTAATTAAGTGTAGGAATAAATGACCATTTTAGTTTGGTCAAAGAAATGTTAGAAGTATAAAAAGCTAACCCAAGGCGGAATTTTGACTAGAAAATAATTGAATGGATCACAGATTTGTATGCCTACTAGTGCTAGTTATCAATTTATCACCCCTCACCTCAAAATCCAAATTTGATTGCTTATTCTGCAAAAATGAGACTGAGCCCTTTAAAGATTTTTTCTTTTCCCATCTTGCATGATGTTAAGCTTTTTCAGAAGACGATGCTGGAGCAATGTTGCAAGACCATCTTTTCTGGTTCCAGTATGTTCTCCTTAACGGGCTTCTTCAGTTGGTGACCTCACTAGTGTTCAGCTCCTGCCCTGCGCTGGGCTTTTCCAGCTATGTGGCTTACCAGCCCCGGGTTCCTGAAGTGGGCAGGAGTCCTCAACACAGACTCCTAAACTCTACACAGTTTCTCCAGTACTAGTCTCCTAAGGAGTGGATGCCTTGTTCAAAGTGCAACATCTGCATGGTTTCTCCAGTGCTGGGGTCCTGCAGAATAGGTAGTTTCTCCAGAGCCTGCTTCCTTCATCCAGGGAGTGTATTTCCAGCAAGTTCTGCCAGTGTAGATCTAGATCCTGGGGCATAAGTGGGGAGACTTTCCCTTGAGCATTCCAACTCGGTTCTAGAGGTAGTGGCTGCATCTTATATCTGTGTTTCCATATTCTTTAGACTTCCTTTATTTCTCTCTACTTCTCACTAGCCAATACCTCTTTACTTCAATTTCTTGTTAGAGTTAATCATTCTTTATATTAAACTTCCCTTGTTCAAATAACTGCATGATTTCTCTCTCCCCCTGGACAGTAATGGATACAGTAATGAATAATTACGTTGACTATAATAACCAGACTAAAAATGTTGTTCTGGTTCATATACAGTTATTAATTTCATTTCATATCTCTTACACTGGGTAAGTCATGAAACACTGAGCATGATACAATCAATTCTGTGTCTTATATTTTTGTAAGATTATTGACAAACTAAATAAGTTGCTAGGATACTGGTCAGGATGATGAAACCATGATACATGATTATGTGAGCTCAGACTCTTTCACTGGACAACTTAGGAGGAGATAACTGTCTTTAGATATTTGAAGGTTTGTTATGTGACTGGAAAATTAAATTAGTTGTATAATCAGTTGAAAAAATGAGTATAATTTATAAGAAGATAAATGTTGCTACAATAATATGGAAGGACTTCTAACAATTGGCTGGGTTAAAATGGAGTAATAATTTCTCTGTCACTAGAACTGATTAAATTAAGCTCAGGTGCCTGCTGTACTTAGATATTAGTGAAGGATAATTTGTATCATGAAGTAGATGCCATCTACAATCGCTTTCAATGCTGAAAGTCATGCATCTATGTATCTCTGATCATAATGTGATTGATAACTATGTTATCCAAAATAGTTTGTGAAGGATTTTATCTCTCCTTTCAAGGAGTTTGTGTATTATGTTGCAATCTTGGTTAACATTTATGTATTTCTTCTGATCAAAAGTTGATGTATGTCAGTGATGAAAAAGCAGGGTGTTCACTCAAATGTAGTTTTTTTAACTGAAGTTATTCCACCTGAAATATGCAGGCTTTCAATTGCAACAACATTAAGACCAGAACAAAAAATAATAATATCGGATTTAAATAATAGGATTTTGTTCCATAAATGCAAAGCTTCTCTCTCTGGAGATTATGATTTCAGTATAATCTCATATATACAGTTATTTTTCTTTAATTACTCTACATTATTCTTTTAATTTCATTGGAAAAATTAGGCCCTGATGGCGCTCATGAGACACGTAAGCTATTTCTTAAAGCGCTAGCTAACAATTCAAGCACAAGAGTATCTGACTCAACTTTAGAAGTAATTTAAGGATACTGAATAAAAAGAGCTAAGCTGGAATGTGCCCAGCTACAGCAATGACACGAGAGCTTCAGTGAACACGATCAGTCAGGAATCTGATCTCACTTCTCATCCTTGCTACATGTATCATTTTGAATCCTTGTATTATTCTTGGGTATTGATGCATTTCTAACTTTTATGGAAATGCACCATCTTACAATTCAGGAACACTATAATGCATTGCCCTCAAATGTCCTTTAAAGCTCTTTCCTATTTTATTGTCAAATTCAGAAGTTTAGCACTTTTTCAGTTTTATGTATCTGTTTTCTTAAGGAGACCTATACTCAACTAAGCAGGTAGAAACATCTGAAATTACTTGTCAAGTTGTTCAATATCAATAGCCAACTTCATAAGTCAGGGCCCCCAAAATATGACTAAACTGTATTATATGAATCTATGCACATTTTTGCTTTCACCTGATATGGTTGGAGGCTGAGGTAGACATGAGAAAGCAAGATTAGATGAATTTGGGAATGTAGATGTTAGGTAGTGAAGCACCACCCACCCTGAACAAGACCTGACTCTGCATTAGTTTCCCATGTCTTTACACAAGGACCAACTAGCATTTTATTTATGTCAAAAAATCATCTTCAAGACATTTCTTTACCTTTATATGTATCATCATCATTACAGGAAACAGATGGTACACCCAAAGTGAATAATTTGAAAAGGATTCAATAAAGAGACTATTAAAAGTTGAAGACAAGGTGTAAATGCAACCATAGAGATCGAGATAGTGTCATACCCCAAGGCCAGTGCAATGTAGGGATAAGCATGACACGACCAGTCAGGGCAAGGGATAAATCTGGGGAATGCATAACCCAAACTCTCCCTCCATCCTTCCGCTTATCTCGTAACAGTGCTATGCATCTACCAAACCCAAAAGGAAACTGAAGAACCAAGCAATCTGTAGACCATAATAATTTGCTTCTAGTGCATAGAGTGGGATGGCAGATGATGGAGAGTGATCTGGTGGGGCAAAAGAAGATATCTGGTGCACTATTCTATGTGACATTAAAATCAACAGGAACTTTTATTTTTACTTTTTTTTTTTTAAGATTTTATTTATTTATTTGACAGAGAGAGACACAGCAAGGGAGGGAACACAAGCAGAGGGAGTGGGAGAGGGAGAAGCAGGCTTCCCGTGGAGCAGGGAGCCTGATGTGGGGCTCGATCCCAGGACCCTGGTATCATGATCTGAGCCAAAGGCAGACGCCTAACGACTGAGCCACCCAGGCGCCTATCAACAGGAACTTTTAAATTGGCCTTCTGAATTTCTCTATTATCTCTGCATAACTATATATGGAGAGTTAAGAATTTGAATTTTAATCTACACATAAATGGGGTTCATTGGAGGTTTTTCAGAAACAAAATGACATGTTTAGATTTGTATTTTTGTATTTTAAAGTCATCATCATAACCTGTCTAATGTGGAGGATGGATGAGGAGATAAATCCACTGGTCATCAATAGTCCATGCAAGTGAGAATAAGCATGTGAATTACATGAATAGCATGGAGGACAGCAAAGAAGGAATGGAAGATTATCAAGAGGTAAGTCAAAAAGTGTTTGCCAAAGAGTTTTGTGTCTGCCTCTGAGTGAGAGTATGTCTGTGGGAGGGGTAATGGTGTTAGTAAACTATGAAATTAAAATTGATTTCAAAAATCCATTTTGGAGTTATTGGTCATGACATTGACCTAAATACCTAGGGAAAGAAATACATTTAGTTCTTGGGGAGATAAAAGTAAATTCTGTCGAGATGATGAAATAGAGATGGCTAAGAAATGTACAGATGGTGATTAGTGATAAGAGGTCAGAAATATGTGTATAAAGCTCAAAATAGTGGTTTAAATTAGAGATATAAATTGAAGTTGAAACCATAAAAATGGATAAGATTGCCCAGGGAGATCCACTGTAGAGACAAGGGTCATTACTGAGTCATCCATATTTTCAAATTTACTAGACACACACACAACGAAATAAAAGACATAATGATTTAAAAGAAAGAAACATAAAATCTTCATTATTCTCAGATGACACAATTATACAGACAGGAAATCCTAAAAGTGCTAGAAGGAAAAGAAGACTTGCTAGACCTAATAAGTCAGTTTAATAATGTCTTGGAAGTCAAAATTAATTATATAACCATATGGTAACTGTAAGAATTTGGAAAATGAAATTTAAAGAATACCATTTAAAATAGTATCCACAGACAAGGTACTTCGGATTATATTTTATGAAAGTTGTTCAAGATCTTTACATGAAAAGCTATAAAATATGAGTGAGGTAAATTTTTAAAGATTTTATTTATTTATTTGACAGAGAGAGAGATAGTGAGAGCAGGAACACAAGCAGGGGGAGTGGGAGAGTGAGAAGCAGGCTTCCTGCCGAGCAGGGAGCCCGATGTGGGACTCGATCCCAGGACCCTGGGATCATGACCTGAGCCGAAGGCAGACGCTTAACGACTGAGCCACCCAGGCGCCCGAGTGAGGTAAATTTTTAAAGTCCTGAATAAACAAGAAATATACCACATTTATGGATTAAAAGACTCAAAATTACTAACATGGTAAAAATCCCCAAAATGAAGTACAGATTCAATGCAATCCTAAAATCACAGCATATTTTTTTGTGAATAATGGCAAAGTGATTCTAAAACTTAAATGGAAATGAAAAAGTTCTAGAATAACCAAAACAATCTTTATAAAGAAAAACAAAATAGGAAGACTCTTTCTTTCTGACTTCAAGTTTTACTATTAAGCTACAGTGAACAAGACAGTATGGTTTAGCAAAAAGACAAACAGTTCGATGGAACAGAGAAGACAGTTCAAAAATAGGCCTTCACTGGGGCGCCTGGGTGGCTCAGTTGGTTAAGCAACTGCCTTCGGCTCAGGTCATGATTCTGGAGTCCCGGGATCGAGTCCCGCATCGGGCTCCCCGCTCAGCGAGGAGCCTGCTTCTCCCTCTGACCCTCCCCCCTCTCATGTACTCTCTCTCATTCTCACTCTCTCAAATAAATAAATAAATCTTTAAAAAAAAATAGGCCTTCACATACCTATATGATTATCAAATAATTTTTAAGGGTGTTAAAACAATCCAGTGGGGAAAGAAAATTTTCTTCAACAAATGCTGTTGGAATTGCTGAATATAAAATATGTAAATTGCTAAATATAAAAAAGAGTACAAAGCAAACCTTGACATTTAACTCACATTAAACATAAAAAATTGATTCAAAATGGATCCTCTTGAATTCAAGACCTAACATTCAACACATAGATATTGACATTAAAAGCCCAAACTGTAAGTACTCTAGAAGAAAACATAGAATATATTTGTGACTTAAATAGACAAATATTTCATTTTTCCATCATAAAAAGAGTAAATATTTGTTCACCAAACTTCTGTAAGAATATAAATCGGCTAGCCAGAAGCTGGGATAAAATATTTTAACATACCTGACAAAGAACTTAATCTACAAATATAAAGAGCTCCTACAACTCCTTAATAAAATTACTAACAATGCAAAACAATTTGCAGAAGTCGAGGTGACAAAATAAAGTTATCTGTATTTTGATATAGGTGTGGGTTACAAAATTGTGCATATGTGCCAAAACTAATCTAACTATATTAAATATCTATACATTACCCTTCATGAAAACTATGATTCAAAAATGAAGTTAACTGAACATGTCACAGTTTATTTGGGCAAAGGAGAGACATATCTTATATTTCCTCTAAAACCAATCTTACAAAAACCACAAAAAGCCTTGCGTCTTGTGGGTCGTTTATTTTTCTGTAGAAAGAGATCAGTACTATTATTGCAAAGCAATGCATTTGTCCTATAGAAGATTATGACATGACAACTCAGGATATGCTAAGTACCTAACAGTTAGTCATTATGTGCATATATGGTTAATATTATTGTTCGGTGTAATCATTCAGATGTAATTTGATTACAAAACAGACACATAGGTAAGGACTGGCTCCATATCCCTACTCTACTCGGATCCCAGAAAAGCCAGTGATGGCGGTGAAAAAGAGAAGTGTGGCAGAAACTTAACTGGTTATTCACACAACAAGGATCCATATTAACAGAAAAATCCCTAGTGTCTTTCGAATATCACTCAAGTTTGCTCCGACATAAGCTAACTCACTGTAACATCCCTTCCTCCAGAGTTACTTGTCATGAAATATATTGAATGAGAGTGCCCCTGACTTTTATTTAGTTTGAAATAGATCACATATCTTCATATCGTAGAAATAATATAAGAATTATAAACTCAAGGGGCACCTGGGTGGCTCAGTCGTTAGGTGTCTGCCTTCAGCTCAGGTCATGATCCCAGGGTCCTGGGATCGAGGCCCACATCAGGCTCCTTGCTCAGCACAGGGCCTGCCTCTCCCTCTGCCTGCCTGCCACTCCCCTGCTTATGCTCTCTCTCTCTCTCTCTGTGTCAAATAAATAAATAAAATCTTTAAAAAAAAAAGAATTATAAACTCATGACCCAGATTAAGAAGTAAAGTTTAAATCTACATTCCCTGTGTATTTCTCGAAATTCTCGTTGTCCCTCCTCCTCCACTCCCACTGTACAAAAGGCAATTATCATCTCGAACTCGGTATACATCAGTTCCATAGGTGTTTGCAAATTTTGTTACAGATTTATCAGAAAACAACACACAGTCTTGTTTGGGGTGATTTTAATTCTTGAAATGAATTTTATTATATCACTTCAATGCTTTTGCAACTTGCTGTTTTTTACTCCATACTGTTTTAGTGAGATCTCTCCATCTTGATACATGCTACTTCAGTTCTCTCATTTCCTCATCTGCATTTTTTTTTTTTAATTCTTATTTTTTTGGCCCAACACTTGATAGGGATAAGCTGGTGAACTTCCATTTTGATCATGTTGTCTTTTTTTCTTTTCTCCTTTAGTGAAATTGAAAGTACCCTGATGAGTATTTCAGGCATTTTCTGGGTGAGAGAACTGACTTTGGCAGGAGTTTGTATGCCAGAGTTGTTTTCCCCTTTCAGAGCTGAGCTGAAGTGTTAATTACTTATTCCAACTGGCAGTCTTGCAAAAATTTCTTTGAAAGCAAGGGCTAAAATTGTGGAGATAGTAGCTGTGAAAGAGGAGCACGGCAACCCACATTTATACCAAACAAGGTGACAAAAATGGATGAAAGCTATGTCCCTAAAATTGACCTGAAGTTTCCAACAGAACAAAAAGAAATATATACGGATCCCAAAATGATTGAAGTGAATAAGCTCCTCTAGTTCCACCATTATGTCTAAATAGAGAGACGACACTTTTCCTAGCTCACAGAATGTGAGATATTTTTGGAGATAATGCCAATGTATTTGAAGTGAGTCAAGAATTCTCTGCCTCCATCTGCATGCCTGGATAGGGTATGTTTTCTGTACATAAATGGAGTGATGATCATAATAATAACACTATTATTTGATTACTTATTCTGTGCCCTGCAGCATTCTAAAGATTTTACATATAACTGCTTAATTCCTCACAATAATCTTATGAAGGAGAAACCATTATTTTTCCTATTTTTAAGTGAAGAACTTGGGCACAAAAAGATTCACTACCCAGTCCAAATATATAATTCTTAAAAAATATCAAAAATTGAAAATTATGTTAGAATTAACTCATTTTATTCAGTGACTACTGACTGACCTCCCTCTCCTTAGCATTTCTGTTAATCTCTAGAGAACTCCACACTGGGCAATAATTTCATTTATATCCCTTTCCAAGCTCATCAAATATATGTCCCTTAGGTGTTCTGAAAGCTGGGCCAGTGTTTCCAGCTATACGAAAAGTGAAAAGAGCATAGGCTTGATTAGACTTGAATTTGTCTTAAATCTTGATCTATAACTTACTAGTTGTAGAACTGACCATCGGTTTTCTCATTTTTTCAAATGGAATAATAATAGTACTTCATGCATCATTGTCATGATCAAATGAGTTCATGCATACAGAGTTGCATTGGGTGGAGTTCCCAGAATTGGACAAAATCCCACAACTGAGAACAAAAAGTGTAAAGGATCTAGTGTTGTAAACCAAGGGGACTACCATAAGTTAGAACTAGCTAAAATCCCAAAGACAATCTTTGGGGTACAATTTCAACAGAAACGTCTCTACGTCTGTCTCTGTCACCACCAGATGAATGAATATTAAGTGTAAAAATGGAAGGGGGTAAATGATGGCCTTTGGGTTGGACACAGTTCATAAAAAGAAACTATCCTTTTATCTTCTTGAAAAACATCAAGGGAATGTCTCATGAGATCTGTGATTGCTTTCATAGTCAATGTTTATTTTCTGATTGAATATCTGCTTATTCACTGAATGTGCTGGTCTTCTCAGGGCTACCAGAAATGGATGAAACAATGGGTGAGACTTGGCAGGGCGGATGATGGGGAGAAGAGAAGACAAGGATGCCCGCCAAAACTCAATTCCAAGAGTCACAGATAATTGATCCATCCCTTGTCCAGAGGCTTCAGGTCTGCAGGCCATAAAGAGCAGCAGAGATAGGTTTGTGAGGCAGAAGACCAGCATAGGACAAAAGGGCACTTGCCTAATTTGACACGGCACTTCCAGTGGGGACAGCCACAAATTTATTTGAACTGTCAGTGGACAAACACTATTACCTGGTCAGATTAGTCAGAATTCAGCTTTTGTCAGCAGGGCCTTCATACACCACCATTCGTCCTACCTGAACAAATAGAAAATGAACTAGAAAGTAATTATGAATAACCAAGAAGACATCGAATTTATTACAGAGAGCCATAAAGGGAGATGACATTTGTTTTCCCCTAATAGATTTGCCTTCAGAACCAGAATGGCAAATATAGGAAGACAGAGGGGCAGATGAAAGAGCAGATTTTTGGCTCCCATTGAACCCCAGGCTGCTCCAGCCCCCAGTTCAACTGACACTGGTGGGAGATTGGATCTAAAAGAGGAAAACTTTGAATAAGATGTGAAATTGAAAATATGAAACAAATGGGAGGAAGGTGTGAGATCTAAAAATACGTTTCAATGACTCTAAGTATCTACAACTTATAGAATTAAACTGATACGCCATTTTTTTAAAAGATTTCTTTTATTTATTTATTTGACAGAGACAGACACAGTGAGAGAGGGAACACAAGCAGGGGGAGTGGGAGAGGGAGAAGCAGGCTTCCCGTTGAGCAGGGAGCCCGATGCGGGGCTCAATCCCAGGACCCTGGGATCATGAACTGAGCCGAAGGCAGACGCTTAAAGGCTGAGCCACCCAGGCGCCCCTAAACTGATACGACATTAAGGAGGTGAGACCCTGCCAGTAGTAAAGGTGGAGTATTGATAGGACATTACTGGCAGCCATTTTTGAGAAATAACATAACTGAGTCTTTAAACACCTGCAAGTTATCATTGCACACTTTATCAATGCACCAGTTATTAAGTTCTTGCCCCTCTCTTCAAATCCAGCCTTTTCTTCTCTGTGTTGTGTTGCTGCAGCTGGGACTACAGACACCACAGTTCCCATTTATCACTCTTTGTGGTGTTTTACCAAAAGGGGAAAATAGACTGAGAGATGGGAAGAGGAAAGAGACTCACCCTTCCTGTTTGTTTGCCCTACCTGTCAGCATCACCTCGGCAGTATACCCTCTCCTTTTCATTAATTCTAACTTCTAGCTTTCTTGGCCTCCACCGCCTCAGCTGGACACTGCTATCCCTTCACAGGTGTGAGCTGCTGATGCAAAGGACATCTCCTTCCCGCTCCCGGGTTCTGCTATACTCACTTTCTTCTCTTGCTTCTCGGGGGATGTTTGCTTCTTAAAGCTCCTGTGTTAACTCAGTGTACTCATTTTGTTTACTCGTTTTCCAATCCTACTTTAATCATTTTCTCATAATAATCTGTCCCTTAAAGTAATCAGTGTTTCAACAGTTTTCTTGACTGGACTGTGATTGATAGAATGAGATAAAATAGCTATAGGCTTAATACATAGTAGGTACTCAGTTAATGGCAGTTCCAGCCCCTAGCCAGATGTGGAAATACAAGCTGGAACTCTACTGTGCTTTTCTCTCCCCATGAGTACTGATTTGACTATTAATAGGAGCATTGTTTTTATAATGGGACCATGAGGACTTTTACCCAAGAAAGAACCTGGATATAACTATGAATATATATACTATTTATCACTATCATATTATACATACAGTAGTGACACCTTATCCATGTGGAATATGTTCCAAGACTCCCAGCAGATGCCTGAAACTGTGAATAGTACCAAGTACTATATATACTATGCTTTTCCCTGTACATACCTACCTATGATAAACTTTAATTTATAAATTAGTCACAGTAGGAGATTAATAACAATAACTAATAATAAAATAGCACAATTACAACCATATTCTTTAATAAAAGTTATATGAATGTGGTCTCTCTCTCACAATATCTTACTGTACTGTCAGACTCACCCTTCTCCTTGTGATGATGTGAGGTGATAAGATGCCATGTGATGAGATGAAGTGAGGTGAAGGACACAGGCACTGAAACAGAGGGTTAGGCTACTCCTTACCTCTGACACTCGGAAGGAGCATCATGAGCTGCAGCTGACTGCAGGTAACTGAAACCTCAGAAAGTGAAACCATGGATAAGGGAGGACTTCTGTTTATCATTATATATAGGGGCGTATGCCTATATATGTATATATTTTACATATACAAAATATGTAACAACATGTCTAATATATAATGTATAAATATATAAAACATACAAAAATATATCTCACATATATGTGAGAAAGCGCAAAGAAAAGAGGGGAACGTTACATTTAATGATGGTGAAAGTATTTTCAGGTTTAAGATTTTTTTTAAGATTTATTTATATATTTGGGCGAGAGGGAGGGAGACAGTCTCCAGCAGACTCTTGACTGAGTGTGGAGCCCAACACGGGGCTCAATCTCACAACACATGGGATAATGACCCACGAGATAATGACCTGCGCCGAAACCAAGAGTCGGACACTCAGCCTACTGAGCCGCCCACGTTCTCCTCAGGTTTAAGATTTTTACAATGAGTTTGTGTAAACAAATGGTGTTCTAAAGCCATTTATATAATTTGATGATCAGGAATTTTTGAATTCTTAAAATCATATATCTGGTAACTGCAGCAATTTAAATTTCTGTGCATCAAAAGTTGCTACCTAGATCACTACATAAAGGTCTTAAAGTTTAATCAATACATAATTAAGGAATGAGTTTTATAATCTTGTCTCCGAGCTTTGTATTTTTTCCTGTCACAACTGATGGCCCACTGTTGTGTCACCGAGGAGCCGAATATGATACAACTATATAAAATCTCTCTGGTTTTGAAACATGAATTTTCAGATGTTATATTTTTATCTTCAAAAGTTTTAATTAGATTTTAGTTCCTGCCTTAATTTATTTTCTATTTTAACTTGTCATGATTATTCTTTTTATTCTGATGGTTTCACATTCCTTAAAGAACAGCTTAGATATCTCCTGAGAATTACAGGTACTCCAGTTGTCCAGCAAGGTTGAAATCTCATTCTATGATAAGGAAACAGATGCTGCTTACGTCACCCCAATGAATTTGAAGTCTGTAATCTTTAGCATTTTGAATTTTTGCACCCGATCCCCCTGGGTTACAATTAGTTTCTAACAATGTACTTTGGTCTTCTTATAGCAATCTCTGATCATTCATAAATTTATCTATTCACCTAGAACAACACATAAAAATGAAACAGACTTTCTTTCACCACTTGTAACCTCTAAATAATGAAATTTTTTATTTCCTATCATCCTGAGGCTCTACACAATAGAAATAGATGTTTACTTAACTGGTTCCAGAGGAGCTTTTAGAAAAAGTATCAATGAATGAAAGTAAAAAGAAAAAAGGAAACCTTTAAGAACCTGTACAACCAAAAAACATTTGCAGGCCTATAGGTATACACTTATTTCTCAAAGAAGATGCATATGTATGTGTGGGTATGTGTGTAAAAGATGAGATACTTAGGTTCATCTCTATGTGCTATGTGCTTTAGCGCAACTACTGTAGCATCAACTACTACAATCTATTTAACGCTTAAAATGTCTTTGCATTTTCTCCTATTTTGTGTGACCACTATGTACTGAGCTTCATGAAAGCAAGACCTATTTTCTAAATTGTGGGGGCGCCTGGGTGGCTCAGTTGGTTAAGCAACTGCCTTCGGCTCAGGTCATGATCCTGGAGTCCTGGGATCGAGTCCTGCGTCGGGCTCCCTGCTCAGCGGGGAGTCTGCTTCTCCCTCTGACCCTCCCCCCTCTCATGCTCTCTCTATCTTATTCTGTCTCAAATAAATAAATATAAATAAATAAATAAATAAATAAATAAATAAATAAATAAATAAATAAATTCTGCATACCTATGGCCTGGCACAGAGGAAGAGATTAGTGAACCTGTGTGGAATAAGTGTATAACTTGTCTTTTAAACTGTTATTCATTTATTTGTCATGCATTTATTAAGCATCTAATTTATGACAGGCAAAATAAAAGCAAAGAAGGAGCAAAAAACAATAACAGTAACAACATAACAACAACAACAAAACCAAAAACACCAACCAAAAAACACTGCCTTCATGGTCCTTCTATACTAATGGAGTGATACATACAATATCAACTAAGTAAATAAAACAGTGTAGTGGGTAGTAATGAGTGTCATGGAGATGAACAGGTATTATGTGTGTTTGTGTGTGATGTGTCATTTTTAAAAGGGGTCAGGAAGACCTCCCAGAGAAGAAACCTTTCAATAAGTGCTTTAAGGAGATGGGGGAAAATGAGTCTCTTCATGAAAAGTGAAGGAAAGGACAAGTGCAAAGGCCTTGATGCATCAGTGTGCCGAGAGGGCTTAAAGCATGAGAAGAAGACCTGTACACTCGGGGTGGAGGGAGTTGGAGGGCTGCAAATCAAAGAGGGGGTTTGGGTTGCAGAGATGAAATTTGGTATCATCAGACTGTAGATGGCATTTAGTAGACAAAGTTCTCACAGGAAGAGGGTCTTCTGTAGCTTGTTCTCTTGCTGGCTCAACTCTCTATTCCACCATTTTATTATTTTTTTAAATTAGAAAACAGCAGCAAGAGTAGCAATGGCAACAAAGAAGAAGAAACAGCATTTGAAGCATATTTTTATTTGATGTGGAAATGTTGGGGTTCAGGGCAAACAGTCAAGAAAGAATTCTTGAAACATCTTTGGTGCAGAAAGGGTGGTTTTTATCAAAGCACTGGTACAGGACCCGTGGGCAGAAGGAGCTGCACGGGGTTTGTGACTGGTGACTGATTATATACTTTCAAGTTGGAAGGGGTTTACGGATAGTGTAAGTCTCTAAGGAATTTGGGAGCAAGGTTTCTAGGACCAAGAGGGGCTAGCTATTGTTAGGAAGAGGTCATTTACTAGTGTCTAGTAAAACCTTAATCGTGAGATGGATATCAGTGGGCCATGTGCTTAGAGGATGATTGCTAGCATATATCTTGGGGGGTAGACATAAAGGACGTTTCCAAAGGAATATTTATATATTAAAGGAGACTTACAAGATCTTGGAGGTTGGAATAATGTTAAGCTAAGATGGCCTTTTGCCCTTAGCAAGGTATCAACATCGAGGCAGCTGAGTTCCTCGAGGAAGGTCACTTTGCTTATCCCAAGGACTTGTCAATGGACTGTTAAGTTGCACGGAAATTTATTTTTTTCCTTTGCCTTTGTTCTCCACATCATTGTTTTTCATATTAGAAGTTTTCTCCCTTGAAAAGATATTCTAGATCTACAATTTATTGTGTTTTCCTGTGCTGAAATGGTTAAGAATGATTGTGACCAATTGGCTAGGAAACAATCGTGTGAGCTTCTATGTTGATGTGTTAAATTAAAATCATTTTGGAAGTGAAATTACATTTTCATTCTGAAATTTATGGGAATGAAAAAGCAGAACTTTTTAACAATGATAAAATAATTTAAAACAAATACATCATCTCACACAATGAACTAACTTTGGAATTCGATATAAGTTTAATTCTTATGCAACCTCCATTAGGCATGCATGTTACAGAAATATGAGAAAATCTGATTGTATCACTGCATTATTTGTCATACAATTTTATTGCCTAAGGGAGATGATAAATAATAAAGCTAGTATGCAATGGTTTTATTTTATTCAGCCAAGATATGTAGTACATACTATATGTAAGGCATTGTAATCTAAGCATGTTAAAAATATTAACACATTTAACCTTCCTGGCAATTCTCAATGGTAGGAATTTTATTATCACTAATTTACAGATTTTTAAAAATGGAGATACAGAGAGATTAAGTGTGCTCAGAGACACACATCTATTAATCAGTGGAGCCAGGGTTTGAACCCAGACAGACTCGGGGACACATCCCTGCTTTTAATCTGTATGAAAATATTATTCTAATTGATCGTTGAATTTTCTCATATTTATCTTATTTATATGTTAACAACTGGGATGTATATGTCAAAGATTCAGGAAGAGAGATTTGCATTTTAACTTGAGTAGGCTTTTGATGCAATATATTCTCTGAAGTTCAAGACAGTAACTACATTACTTCAGCTTTCCTGGACAAATGCCTTACTTTATGCAATGATCTTATAAATTCTCACATCTACTCACTCTTACTCACTTTCTCTTTTCCATCCCCTATCACGCAGAAGACTAAGAAACGTAGGTGTTGTGTAGGTGTGGTTAACTCTGCTTTCTCCATTCACCTTTCAGAGGGATTATAAAAAGTCTAAAGAGATCTACTAATCCAATTCCCTAACTTTTCATGGAAAGCTACCATATCCATTCAGGTAATAGAGGCATCAGTGAGGACTTAATCTAGAATGGCAATGGCAAACTGATTCTATAAAGGGCCAGATAGTAAATAGTCTGTGCTTTGCGAGCCACCTACTGTCTGTCATATATTCTTCCTTGTTCATTTTCCAACGCTTTAAGTTGTACAAAACCTTCTTGGCTCTCAAGTCCATACAAAATCGGGCTACAGGATTGACTTGCCCACTGGTTATAATTTGCACACTCTGATCTAGATGGCACTTTAAAAAAAATCTCAATTCTAATTTTATATTTTTATTACGAATCTAATTATTCTTTCTTTCCTTCATTCACATCTCTTTACAAATATTTATTAAGCATACAGTACTTGCTGGGCCCAATCTCCAATGCTGAGGTGTGTCAAGCAGACCAAGGCTCTATACTTGTTTGCCCTGTTATGGACAGAAAATGAACCCATTTACAAGTAAATGGAAAAATGCAAGTTCAAAAATTAGTAAGTGTGGTGGAGAAAATAAAGCAAGGCTCTAAGATAGTTTGAACATTGAAAGTAGAGCCTGCTTTATTTTGGGTTGTTAGGGAAAATCTTTCTGAAAAGCTGTATTTCAAACAGAGATATGAATGAACACATCATCAAGATAAGAAAAATGCCAATACACAGGGCTGTTGACATAAGACAAGTAGTCTAATACCAGAGGCTGGCACTTAGGTATATCTTAAAGCTTGGTCCACTTTCTGGAAGAGCCAGACTGCTGGCAGGTATCCATGTTAAATTTGTGAACTTGTAGTGGGTGAAAGAACTCAGTCAACAAAGAACATGGGTCAGAGTTGAAAATGTTCAAGAAATAGACAGAAAGGAAACTAATACTTCTGGACCATGGTTAATTGAGAAGGGTGGTGCTAAATGAAGCCAGGGAGCTAGGAATGACTCTTATGGGGTTTGCAAATTTAGTTTCATTGCAATGGTAAACTATTGTAGGATTAAAACAAGGGAGGAAGGTCATCAGATTCATGCTCTCAGAAAAAAAAAAATCACTCTGGAGAATGCAAGGGTGCAAGAGTAGAACTGAAAATGTAGATGTAGGGCGCCTGGGTGGCTCGGTAGGTTAAGCGACTGCCTTTGGCTCAAGTCATGATCCTGGAGTCCCGGGATCGAGTCCCGCATCCGGCTCTCTGCTCAGCAGGGAGTCTGCTTCTCCCTCTGACCCTCCCCCTCTCATGCTCTCTCTCTCTCTCTCATTCTCTCTCTCAAATAAATAAATAAAATCTTAAAAAAGAATGTAGATGTAGTTCCTAAAAAAGAAAAAAAAATTCAGGCAAAGTCACCATAAATGCTCTATGATGCATACTTTATTTTCAGAAGATCTAAGTAGAGATTTATTTTAACAGTTACTATTTATTACACATTCCAGTATTCCAGGCTTCTCTTTCAAAAGATTTAAAAAAAAAAAAAAAGCCCTCTATCCATTATCTGTTCAGCGACATAGAGAAGAAAAGGAAGTGCACTTCTGTGGTGTAAATATGAGAAATGCAGCAATAGCTGACTTAATTTTTACAATTCATATTTTCCCAAAATATTAGCAATTGGCAGATTCCAGAAACTCAGGAGCCACAACAAGTTGTATTGATTTTCTCCAAATAATTAATTTGTGTTCTTTTATAAAGATCTATTTAAAGATATTTTTACTTAAAATTGAAAAACCCTAGCAATAGTTGAAAGAACACTTGATGTGCACCAATGATGACTCTTCTTTTGAACCCATAGATTTCTCGTATAATCATAAGCATACTTGAAGCATCTTATTTATTTATTTATTTATTTATTTCAAAGATTGTATTTATTTAGAGGGCTATGGTCAAAGGAGGAGTAGGTAGTGGAGACTAGGGGAAGAACTATATTTGAATTAACTAGTAGTATTTTCTGAAATCAGAGGTATTAGACAAAAGCACTGGACAGTCTCTGGGGTCATATAGCAGGTATGCTCAGCAAAATCCTTGTGGTGTGATAAGAGCTTAACTCTAACAATGAGCCAGACAGAAAATGATCTTGAACTTTCCAATAAAAGGAAAAGAAACACAAGCTCAGATACAGGGCAATATTTACTTCATTCTGATAGTACCGATAATAATTGTAATAATAAAAATAATAGCTAATGACAAGAGCACTTTTTCCTTGCAGACTGTTCTAAGCACTTTGCATTTATATTAAATCAATTCTCACCTCAATGCTATGATATAATTCTTATGTTTATCCTCAATTAAAGATAAAGAAATGTAAACTTTAGAGAGAGGTGAGAAAACTTTCTTAAAGTCCTACACTACTAGGTGGTGGAGTCTGGCTTCACATCAAGGCAGTTTGAGCTTCTCATGATGCTATCCTGCCTTGGTCATTGGATCAAGCAAAAGAAGAAATTAAAAAGTGGCAATGTGGTGAGTGCTGTGAATTGTGTAAGACTGTTGAATCACAGACCTGTACCTCTGAAACAAATAATACATTATATGTTAAAAGAAGAAGAAAGAAGAAGAAGAAGAAGAAGAAGAAGAAGAAGAAGAAGAAGAAGAA